>NC_046167.1:29427956-29439210 GCF_011064425.1 Rattus rattus | reverse complement strand
AGAAACCACAGGTCAAAGCCGGGTGTCTTCACACCCTTCTCTGCTTTACTTTCTGCACCAGGGTTTCTCACTGAACCTGGAGCTCACCTATTTGCCTAGGCTGGCTGGGATCCACAGGCTGGGACTACAGATGCATAAACCTCCTTACTGGTCTTCGTGTGGATGCCAGGGATCCAGACTGGTGTCTAAAGCTACTGCAGACAGCACTTTACCCACCAATCCATCTCCTCAGCCCAGGAATTTTATATTAATAGTTTATTTTATCTCAGGGCATTCTTCCTTTATGTAGATCTGAGTTTGACATCCTTCTAAAGATGTATGTATGTATGTATATATGTATGTATTTACTGGCAATGCTGGGGGTGGAACCCAGAGCCTTGCACCTACGAGGCAAGCATTCTGCCACCATGACCTGCATCTATGTGTCTATAAGCAGAGATCCAAGTCTTCTGTAACTGTGAAACGACAGAAATTAAAAATCTAAGGTCCTGGATATCATTGTTGGGGATTCATTTTCCTCACAAGTAAAGTCTAGATGTAAATGCTGATGGCGTCTGGTAACGTCACCGAGGCTATTAATGTTGGCAGTAACTTTCTCAGACACACTCCACCTGAGGCATATTTAAGGAGGTGGCGAGGAGGAGGAAGTTGCTCTGTTTCTTCTGTGTCTCTGCCGTGATGGGTAGGTGTGAGGTGGGACATAAGGGATTCTTTCTGGCCCAAGGGGCAGAGTTTCAGAATAAGGGAACTTGAAAAAGTTCCACTCACTCATTTATTTCTGTAGTTCTGGGTTTAAGTCAGGTCTTCACGTTTGCTAGGATACTGCTGGACCACTCCAACCTGATGTTAGCCTTTTTTCTTTTTCTTCTTAACGAGAATCATTTGTGTATCTAGTTTACCTGGGTAAACTCAAGATTGCTCAGAGGAAGCAGACGGTTGATAAGGAAAGGCCGAGAGGACACACCGGGCTGAGATTAAGTGGGGAATAGATCAATAGGGTTCTCAGGGATTAACTGGTGTACAGTCTGTCACCGCCTTCTGCCTTTCTCTCCTTGTTCTCACTCCCAGCACACTGGGTCTTAGCGCCCCAAAGAAACAGTGCGTGCATTACGTCTTGAAATTTGACATCTACTTCATCTGTGTAGCCGTGGGTTTGCTATGTCATTGAGCTGTGCTGTTTCGTGATACTCTAAAGCACTCGTACCTAGGGGGACGTTGGGACGGAAACCACTCTAGGAATGCATGTTCCTCAGGAGCTTCCTGGGTCCTGCCTGCTTCAGCTCGGTTTAGCTTCCTGTTATTTCTCTGGGTGTGATGGACAGGGCACTGGGGCTGGGGCTTGGGCTGTTCTTTTTTTTAGTCAAAATTAGCATCCTCCACCCTCCTCTGTGTGTGTGTGTATGTGTGTGTGTGTGTGTGTCCCCAACTTACTCATTTGAGGTTGGAAATACCATCTTCTGCTTTAGTGTCCCACAAGAGTACTGAAAGCCTCTTGCCTACGAAATAAGCAGTGATGTAGTAACACCAGTCGAGACGTGGATTGGTCAGGTGACGAAGTACTGATCCCCAGCCCAGCCAAGACTTGCCTGCTGGAACGGATCCAGTAAGAAGAGAAACAGGTGTTTATCACAGTCGTCTGTCCCTGAACACCTCGGCCATGACTTTCAAAATGCCATCCTCTCGAGTGCTAGCTGAGTCCTCTTCAGCTGACTCCTTAATTTGGTTCCAAGGTTTCAGAGACATTAGCCTTCTCGCTTTGGGAGACAGTCATTTTAGGGCCTGGCCACTAGAGGTCACTGTTGAGACACACATTTGATTCTGGTAACCTCCCCCCAGGTCTGGTACCTAAGATTGAAAAACAAGTTTGTGCTGTCAGAAGAAATGTTTCTGGCAGCTCTCTGGCCCGGCTTCGTACCACAGGGCATGTTGCTGGTGCCATTTACATAGTGAGGTTTTTGTCACGTTTATAATAGATCTTTATCAAAAGAGGTATTTGGTTTTTCTGTCTGGTTGTTAAAACTGAAACATATATTCAGTTCCACACACCATTTTTCCCCCCGCTGCTTTCTTGAGTTAGGAACAATTCTTCTTTCCCCGGTATGTCTAAACAGAAGGAAATATGCTGCTTTCTACACTGCTCTGTATTGGGTGTATTTGTAACTTTTCTATAGCAGGTCGTTCAACACACGCGTCTGTGAGGTGCTGATTTACAAACAGACATTAGAATTGGGGCATATTCATTTTGCGCACATTCGTACTGACGTTTGTACTAATGAATGGCGCTGTGTGAGGAAGAATGCTGTGCGCTGTGGTATGGGCTACCTTCCACACGCGTGAGGAAAAATCTCAAGGCAATCCTTCCAACATGGAAATTTTCTTAATTCGGGGAAATCGAATTTGTTTACACATCTGCCTGAGGATTCTGTAAACGGCGTAAACAAAGCATTGTACGGCCTCTGCAGGTCAAGCACGGAGCCCCCGTCTGTGTGAGCAGGAAGCACAGATCACATCTCTTGCTTTACAGTCACCGGGCAGCCCTCTGTTTCAGGCAGTGTTCCCTAAGTGTGCATCACTGGGTGTGAAATCACGTGATCGGGTGATTTGAACTTTTAACTGTCGTGTGGGGCTTTTCCTGAGGTGTTGCCAGTAACGGCTGCAGTTTTGGGTCTTAGCTGTGGGCTGCATCTTGTCATTTAACATCTTGGAAATGGCTAGGCAGGAAATCCAAGTATCATGGGCCAAATATGGGTTTCAAAAGAGCGACCTCCCCCGAGGGACAGCTTAGATTTGAATCTGATATTATGGAGAAGAGGAAAATGCTGGGTTATTTTCTTCAGCAATTTCAACTTTCTGTTTGTTTGTTTGTTTTTTTTAATCAAGGGCAGTGTTCTGAGCGCGTGGAGAGTTAAGACAATGCTCGTAAATTTTATGTAGAGGAGTAGAATAGGTGCCATGAGTATCATTGTAAGTGAACTGGGTCGGCTAAAGATAAAAAAAAAAAAAATGACAGCATTTTGAAATGTACAGGCCCAGCTGTAAAGAAGAGAATGGGGCAGCCTTTAAAACAGAGATGAATTGAAAACCTTTCCCGTAGCCATAATAGATTGCTGGGAAGAGTGAGCGATATTAACTGTCCCAATTCACAGACATGACCTTCAGCGCTCTCCCAAAGACCTTGCTGCTCCTAGGTCTGTAGTTCGCCCCCTTTCATATCTTATCTGTCACCCTGCATGCAAAAGACTTCCGCTCCCGGGGGCCCCGTGAGGGGGGATATGCAAAATAAATTCATGTGCCATGCATCTATCTTGTGACAATATCACAACAACTTACCGTTTGCATATTAACAGAGCACAGATGTATTTATAACGCGGAGCCTTTGATCAATAGCTTATTTTTTTAATTAGTGCACATTTATCAGCTTGTTACAGGGCCATCGTCTGAGAGATTGGAGTTGAAAAAGTGTGCACATAGTATTTTTTTTTTTTTTTTGAGCCTGACAGCTATTAATTAGACAATATCTCTCTGCTGGTCCCCGTCGTCAGGTTACCTTGAAAAATTGCCTGCAGTTGGCCGTGTGCTGTTATTTTTGGCTTTGGTAAGAAGGCATGTGAGGTCATCTCGTGTGAGAGTGGTCCAGCCCCAGGCGGGGCCACAGGCCATGGGTGCAATGGAAGGAGATTGTCTCCCGTGCACCTCAACCTCGGCTGACAGACCAAGTTCCTTGTGGTCTGCTCGCTGCTGGCTCTCGTGACATCTCACCCTCAGCTGAAAGCCCATGTTCCTTTCTGTCCCTTGGCTGCTAGTTCTGCCATCTAAAATGTGCCTACTTTTTAGTATCCTTTTTCTTGGGACCTGCTCACGTTGTCTTGAGAGACGGTGACAGGCTGTGAGGTGGGGTAGATGAGCCTGTTACCTTCCAAATCACCTTCCTGTTTCTATGGCCGGGGTAGGGGGGTGTCTGATCTTGAAGAGGTTTTCTTGTTATTTACAGTTGGAATGCCTGTCAAACAGAAGTGACTTAGTAGAGCACAAGAAAACATGCATACAGTGTTGCCTAATGTCGCAGGACCGGGATGAGCCAGCCAAGGTGAAAGTGAGCACCACAGAACGCACGCACAGCACACACACACACACACACACACACACACACACACACACAGAGAGAGAGAGAGAGAGAGAGAGAGAGAGAGAGAGAGAGAGAGAACAAAGACTGTGTACACAGCCTAGGACGTGCAATAGACAGGCGTATGCATTTTAAAAAGTAATTTATTAATTATTCTTAAATTATTAAGCTTTGTTGTTATTGTCTTAAGAACCGAAGCAAAACTGAGTGTAATCCTTGCGGAAGTGCGCATGGCACTTGTGATGTCAGTGGCCTTGGGTCCTGCTCTGCCCATACATCAGTTCTTTAAGGCAATGCATCTCAGGGCTGGAAACCCCAGGGCTGGAGGAAAGACAGTGACGGTGTATTCGAGGTGCAGATAGACGTGATGCTGTTTCTTAAAGAAAGTTCCCCAGGACTTTCGAAAGAGGATTTTCTAAGCGAATGAGAAACAGGCATAAAAACTATCAATAAGCACCACCCAATTTATTAGCTTGCATTTACATTTCAAAATAAGGATTTGTATGTAATCTTATAGCCCACTGCTAGTCTTCAGTGGATACATATATATCACATATTTATACACACACACATATATATTAATTTTTAAGTAATAAAATTCTTGTGAATACTTTCCATTCCCCTGTCACTCAGTCCAGTAGGGCGACTTGTCCTGACGTGATTAATTACCAGGTGACAGAGTTTTGACCTTGTATTCAGTCTGAACTCTCTTTTGTTTGTTTTTTTTCTGATTTTTATTTTCAGTAGCCTTTCTCCTCCCCTGTGTGTTCCTTCTGTTTATGCTACCATTTCCATCTCTGACGCTTCGGCCCCTCCGCCATCCTTCAGAGAGCCTAGGTGAACTCCCATTGTTCCCTCGAAGTCCTCTTCTCCCTCCGAATGGACCACGACTGTGTGGCATGTAAAACACAAGGCTCCCCACAGTCCGCCGGGTTGTGAAGGACAGCACCCGTGTATGAAGTTAACCGAGAAGTAAGCAGGGCAAGAGACAGCATTCGTCACTCTGTTACGTGGAGGAGTTCCACTTAATGTGCTTAAATCATCGGAGTCAGAGGTTGAGTCTCTGCACTCCCACATCCCCTGGCAAGCTTCTCTAAGTGATTTACCTGTGCCCTCTAACTGTCCCAGGCACGGGAAACCCGGTGCCCTTTGGACCCAGCATTTCTGTAGTTCTGGATCTTGGTTTCCATTAGACCAGGCGGAATCAGCCAGGTTGGAGGGCAAGCCTCCGAGCTTACACTGGGTGTGTTGTGTGTATCTGTCTCTGGCCGTCTTCCTCACCTCCCCTATCTTCCCTGCTCTCGGAACTAACCCTTTCCTCAGCCTCTAAGCATCTGCTCTGATAGGCAGAGAAACAACCCCATGCGGCCTCTCAGGGGGAGCTCTCAGTGGTAAAGAAACACAGAAATGTGGGCAAACTGTATTGAGTATGATTCCAACACTGAAGGTTGGACTTCTGTGTTGTCTGCCTCTTATTGCTGGTAACCACCCACGAACCTACATATGTTCACATACTACATCATATTAATTACACTATTACATTACAGTGTATCACATGTTAACGAAGCATGTGCATCAAAGAGGCTGGGCAGCTTTTCTTATGCCCCAAACTTGCTTCCTCTGTTGATGGAGGATGTGCGTACTTTTTATTTTTGTCTCTTGTTCTTCTTGGTGTTTCCAAACTTTCGAGGTATCTTTTGGAGCAGGATACCTGTCCCCCTCTTCCCTTTCATCAGACGCCGCTTCGTCTCCCCGTCACCCAGTGCTGTTTCTTCTCCTTTGGATGTTGAAATCAAATCTCCCAAATCAAATCTATCTGCTGATGTGTGACTGAGTTAGCGGGGCGGGGGACCGGACCCACGCGTGATTGGGAACGTGCTTCCTTTCTGCTAAGTTGGTACAGATTTCAGGCACCGTCCAAGTCGTGTCTGCTCGGAAGGGAAGCAGTTTGCACCCGTCAGCTCCTTAGCACGCTTCTAATAGCTCAAGAGCATACATCTTTGCATGTTTGGTTTCATATTCCAAAAGCCACTTTATTGCTTGTTTGCACCATTTCCTCCTAATTTTTATATAACCGATGGTTTGCTTTGTAACTGCCTAGAGGGGGAGAACACAATTGTGTGTCTGTAGTGATTAACTCAGAGTGTGTGTGTGTGTGTGTGTGTGTGTGTGTGTGTTTCATAAAACTACTTAAGCTGTAAAGTTCTAAGGAGGCCCATGAAGTGTGGGCGCCCTTGGGCACACGTGCTCAGCACGTGCTTGGTGATGACCACAGGCAGAATTACTGTAGTTACCTGGGCGTCTAATAAGGATGTGAGGAGATGGTGGCCTTTATTAAGGTGAGGGCTTAGATGCTTTGTGAATTTTTATTTTTACCTTGAGGGACATCTAGAACCTTTTCAATGAAAACTTGCCTCGGTGTTTCATAAACTTTATGTTTTTAAATAACCCGTAACTACCGTAATTCACTGCTTTAATAGCTGCTTTGGAGGAAATCCCATAAAGTCTGTGAAGCTGAACACGGTGAGTTCAAACCTCGATCTTATACAGTAATGCATAATTACTCCATTATTCACCTTGTGTTTGGGGCCAGAACGCAAAGGTAATTAATCACCATAAGTACAAACGACCTTTTTTATTTGCATATAAAATTCCCAGGAGCACGATTATGAGTACACGAGAGCTAAGATCTCTTTTTTACATGGAGTCATTGAAACGGCACCGAGGGCTAGGGTTCCGGGTTCACTGTGGGAACCGGCACATATATACATAAGGAGTCTAGACACTGCATCTGCTGGGATATGGGACTGGTCTCTAGCTGTGCTGGGTAAGGATTAAGGGCCCCGTGACTTGACTTTCACCAGCAATGTCCTAAGTCCTATTCCAAACGGGTTCTGTGGTGTTGGCTTCATTCAGGCTACAGGAGGATGGTGGCTATCCAGTGTCTGTCCCATACAGTGCTGGTCAGAGAAATGCTACCCCTTTTCTTGAACGGTTGTATCCCTCCTGTTATATATCATGAGAAGCCTTGCTTATTTTCACATAATCCTGTTGTTGGTAGCATTTCTTTTCTTTGTCGTAGGAACAAGCTAACTCAGGATTCTTCACTACTAGTCTTACTCTTTCCTCTTTCAAAGAAAGGCTGTAAAAGCCTAGAGTGTAAAGAAATAAGACCACACATTTTCATTCTTTAACGCAGCAGCCAGAATACTTATGTTTACATTTTTATTGGTTATTATTATGTGTGTGTGTGCATGGTGTGTGTGTGTGTTTGTGTGTGTGTCTGTGTGTAAATATCTCTGTGTGTATTTGTGTATATTTCTGTGTGCACACGTTTGTGTATGTCCATGTGTGTGTCTGTGTGTCTGTTGTATGTGTCTCTGTGTGTATTTTTGTATGTCTCTGTGTATGCATGGTACGTGTGTGTCACTGTGTGTATGTGTGCATGGTACACCTGCGTGTTTCTGTGTATATGGTACACATGTGCGTCTCTCTGTGTATATATGTCTGTGTGCCTGTCTGTATGTGTGTGTATCTCTCTCGGTGTCTGTGTGTCTGTGTATATATCTATGAGTGCATGTCTGTGTGTGTACCTCTCTGTCTGTCTGTCTTTGTCTGTCTGTCCGTCTCTCTCTTTCTGTGTGTGTGTGTGTGTGTGTGTGTGTGTTGGGATGCCCTTGCCATGGAGATCAGAGGACAACTTTGTGGAGTCATCTCTCTCCTAACTTTATGTAGGTTCCGGGAAGATCCGACTCAGCCTCTCAGGTTTCTATGTGAGTGCTTTACCCTCCCAAGTGTCTTGCTGCCCCTCCAACACCTTTAATGTGCTAGGGTTTTCAAAACAATGCTGTTTGTTTTAATCTGGTTTGACCTCTCCTGGATGATACTGTTATGGGCTGTTGGGTCTGGGTTAGGTGGCACCTTGGTGTCCCTGGAAATGGACAGGAGGGAACGGTGTTCAGCCTCATACCTCAGCAGGCGTGTGTACCCCCAGTGCAGGCTGCTCTTTGTTGTAAGGCGGACACTTGGCCTGTGAGGTGGCTGCTCCAGGTCTCCCTCTTCTTGTCCTTGTGGGAATTTGCATTCTGTCAGTGACTTCCCATAAAGCTGAACCTGGGTCTTTGAAATGTATAAGCATTGGGTTTTGTATCCCAGCCCAGCAGTCACTGGAGCTCAAATCAGCTCTTGGTTCTTCTGGAAAAGTCGTCAGAGTGGAACTCGCACAACACTGAAGTTTGGTGGTGGGGGTGTGGGGGAGGGTCATCTCCGGATTTTATGCCCTGGCTTCCCATGAAAACCCACGTTCTGTGCTGCTCCTGACTTCCTGGCAGCGTGGGTGTTAACACAGCACACCATCTATTAACTGCCCTTCTGGAACTATAGGAGAGCCACTGTCGGTACCATCCATATGGCTCCAAAGACCAATACACGGCTTCCTGACCCCTCCGTGGGCTGCACCCAGGCAGAGCTGCAATCCTTATGTGCTTCATGATGCCTGCTGTTCCCAGAGCCTGTCACTCACTCCTCACAGCTTCCTTTCTTAGTTTTGGGAGCCCAAATGCTTTCGGTCAGAAAGCCTCTGGGATGGTGGCACCTGCCCAAGCCAGGCTGCCGGATGTGTGTTCAACTTCCCATCTTGCTGTAGGGTGGCCCTGGTGTTGCCCTGTAACACCTGACCTGTCTCTACTGGATGACACTTGCTCATGGTGAATTTGTTCCTGGGTGACATAATTCAGTGACTCCGTATGCTGTCTATCCTACCCACCCTACTGTTTTCACCAGGAAAATCTTTGTTGAGGAAGCAGGACTTGACTGGAAATGTTGTCATGGTAGCATCCAGGTTAGGTGGATTGGTTCCAAAGGCTTTTTGTTGTTGTTGTTTTTGTTGTTGTTGTTTTGTTTATTTCCTTTTTCTACTTTTCCTCAGTCCTCAGGCTCACTCTCCATTTGGATAAGATTGCTTATATAACCATCATTCTAATTATGTGAGATGGGCATAGGCATTGAAGAAATGATCTTGATTTCACTAAGAGTTTCAAGTAAGTCTGAACTTACGAAACCATGAGAAATGCAGGCTCCCAAGTCTGTCCCCACACCACTGAGATAAATCCCGGTCGCCCTGCCTGTGAATATTTTCATAGGAGATTTGTACTCCGTGTCTTAAAGCCCACAGCCTTAGAGCAGCACTGTCCAATAAAACGCTCTATAGAGCTGGAAATGAGGAGTGTAGAAGCCACGGGCCACAAGGGCTGCTTGCCCAGCTCTTAAGGTCTGACCAATATGACCAAACACTGAAAGTAGCAATTGAGGCAACTTAGAGAATGAAAAGCTTCTCTTAACATGTGTTTCAGTGGTGTCCAGTCTGTCCTAGTTGGGAAGGCATGATGGAATGACTCCGTCCGTGATGGCAGGAACATGGTATAACTTCACACGGCTGTGGACCGGAAAGCAGAAAGAGGGAGGGTTGAACCAGGGGCTGGGCTGTCATCTACAAGGCCTGCTCCTAGTGACTTACCAGCCACCAGGCCACACCCTCTCAAGACTCCACAGCCTCCATGAACAGGGCCACTAGCCAGGAACCACCTGCTCAAAACTCGGGTCCGTGAGATCATTTGAGATCCTAATTATTACAGTATTTTTTTCTCCAGCTTGATTTAACCAGTATTAGACATCTGTTATAAATAGTGGTCACCCACTGGGCAGAACTGCTCCAGAGAAATATTTTTACTGTGTGGATAAACTCCTAAAATGTTTTAAGATTCATCATCAGCCGTGGAATTACCAGTTTTACATCACAGAACAGAATTCTCTAGGAGTGGACATAGTTCGTCTTACTGTTCCTTTGGCTGGAGCAGTTTGCTTCTTACCAGCTGATTGAATAAAATTTCTTCAGAGTCACTGTTAGGTCCTAGAGCTCCTGCCTGTTGTAAACATTAAATGTCGAGGACCTGGAGAGATAGCTCAGAGGTTAAGAGCGCCGGCCACTCTTCCAGAGGACCCAGCTTGGATTGTCAGCACCCATGTGGCCGGTCACAGCTCTGACACCAATTCTAGGGTGTCTGATGCCCGCTTTGGCCTCCATAGATACCAGGCATGCACATGATGCATGGACATACATGCAGATAAAATACCATACACATAAAGTAAATATTAAAAATGTGTATTGCGTGGCGATTGAATGTCCTCTAAGGAATCATTCTGTTCCTCAGAAATAGCACTAGCTACTGATCTCTTATAGTTGGAGCTCTACTCCATGATTTTTAATTGAGGTAGAGAGACGGGGTGCAGTATGAGGCTTCCCTGCCCAAGGAAGTGTTCGATAGTGGCCCGGAACTCACCTTGTAGTTCTTAAACTTGCCCTCCTCCCTGCTGTCTTGGCCTGCTGAGTGCTCTATTACAGGTGTGTAACACCATGCTGGCCCTGATGACCTTAGACTCATAAAGCGTTGTCCCTCAAAGACAAGCTAACAGGGCCTTTCAACTCCCTCAGGGCTCCTTGTGTAACTGTGGATTCTTGGGAGAATATTTGCTGAGTCTGGCCAGAGTAAAAGATAGACAAACCTCTAAGACAATATTCAGGTTTTGGTTTTTGTTTTCCATTGAGGAAAATTTGAAGGAAGAGACAGGGCTGTGGTGGGTTGGTGAGTCTGAAATTGTTAGGAACCCCAGAATATACTCTCAAACAGGCCCTGGGCTTAATATGTGGGCTGAAAGGTCTCCAGGGCTGGTGTGGTCCTCCCATTGTCACGGAATGTCCTTTGGGAGCCTAGGAACCCCAGAGAGCAGTCAGGGACTTTCTCTCAAATCTAACAACTGAAGTCTCAAAATTAGAGGACCTGTCACTGACAAGACAGAAAATGCTACTAAGTTCTTTGTGACAAGCGGAGTTCTACATGACTGAGCATCCTAATTGGGGACCCCAGTGTTGCATTATTTAAATCTGCTATCATTGATTTTCAGCAACCCCTCTCTTCTCAGACTCATAAAATGTTAAAAAGCAGGCAGAAGAGAAAGTAAAGTGACCGCAGTCCATCTTTCTTACTTTACATTAAAGGCACAAGAGGCCCAGAAAGGTCGTCTATTCAGTAAGGAGACACACAGTAAGGACAAGGCAGAGTCAGGAGGAGTCTG